>NC_056742.1:336593116-336625616 GCF_019279795.1 Protopterus annectens | reverse complement strand
GTCAGGGAAAATAATAGTTCTTCCATGAGTCTTGTGGCCTTCTGCCTGTGTTGTTGGGCCTTACAATCCCCTATGTGCAGTCCATTATTTCCCATAGAAAACTGTCAGACATTATTGCTTGCTTAAAACATTACATAATACTAGAATCATAAAGAAGAAGTTTGATAAATCGTTTATCATGTACGTTTTGGGAATTTAATCAACTACTAGTTCTTAAGCCTTTTAGATAACTCTGCTTTGTCTAATTTGATAGTAACACCAGCTAAGCATTGACAACATAGAAGGAAATGTTGTTTTTCACTTGTTTGTTCACTTAGCTATGGTCTGCCTGTTACATTTACTAACAGTGGAGCTTTAGTACATACTTCTTGCAGTGACCTTCAGGGCTAGCAATATGTGAATATTGGAAAGTTTCTGTATTTAATTAAAGTATAATAAGCTTCCTTTTTGCTCTGTGATATGCACATATCTAATTATTTATGTACTGGCCAGCTTTCCTGTGAATTCATGTAATTACTGTTTAGCCCATAGCATTTCACTCCTTGTAATTAATGCATTAAGAGCTTATTGCACATTACTGTTTTGTGTTTCACCAGGCCCACTTTTTACCCTCCAATTTCCACTTAAAGCTAGGTGTTTGCTTAGTGCCTATATATGCAATCACTGTTCTCATATTCACGTGTACTGTCTAAAGTGCGGTTTTTGGTTAAACGGTTTTAACCCTGTAATATTAATGTATGTCCAAGGAAACAGCTTATGACTGCTTGCTGTTCCTGTTTTGGTTATCATCTTGCCATCAACCTACTACAGTTTTTGCTATATTACTATACCTGTTATTGTGTTTGATTTCTGTGTTTTAATGTGTTAATATGTAGCTTAGCTAGATTGTCTTTAGCTTATGTCTTATTATTACCTCTCCCCAGTTTCCCCTAACTGCTGAAGTTGTGGACAGTCAACCCTCCAGAGGTCCTGCCCAGTTACACTAGCTAATGGGTCCACCTCCAAACCTCGGGGATTTAAACTTCAAGACAAATAAAACAAACATCTAATGTATGTACTATGTCACTGCCTAGCAATTTCTAACCTTCTGTTTAGATGGTGTGAGAGCATGCTGCACGGGTTCCTGGGTCACCCTGTTCTGCCCCTTACCTTAGTGAATTGTAATCTCTCCCCTTCCCCTCTACTTATAGGTTTATGGCAAATCTCCACTCTGTCCTGCTCAGATGAATTTCCTTTAGATCATCTCTATATTAATTAATTGCTTTTAATTAGGTCTTCGCTACCTGCAAAGCAAGATAGTGTAGCAAAGTATAATAGGGGTTCAGATTTCTCATTTTCTCTTGCTTGCTGTTACCACCCCATTATTTTTTAATTCCCTCCCACCTAGTGATCTTCATGGCTACTCACCAGACCCAGAATTTTACCCACCTTTGTTGGTTCCTGAATTGGAAATAGTTTTTGTTGTTATTTTGCTACTCTCAACTTGGTGCAACCCACTCCGTTCGCCCTCTGCTTTGCTCCGGGCTCACTCCACTCCCCTACCCTAACCCTATTCTCACCCACCCCACTTCTCTTACATTTATACTTCCTGTTTCCCCTCCCCTCCTCACTATCAACCAATCACAACCCTCACATTATTAGTACCTACCTCCCATTACTCCACATACACCCTTATATCTAGTTACGTGTCCCTCCCTCCTTACCCCCTCATAGGAAGCTACTTTCCACCCCTCCTCTAACCTAAAATATCTCCATCTTTGTTTAACATGTCTTACTCCTCAACCTCAACTTACTGTACAGTTATGATCACCCTTGTAACCACTCTCTTTAGTCTTTCCCACTCCACCTCCTACAATATGAACAGTTTTTTTGACATGTCTCCCTCACTATTTAATTGCTGTACCTGTCACCTATCAAAGTTAAAATTATTTGCTGTCAAATCCAAACAGAAACTATCCTTTCATCCCCTTCTCAGGCCTCTCTCACTAACCCAACATCTCTCCCTCCTATTTAACTATTATCAGGTTAACTCTCAGTGTGGTGACATTCACCCCAATCCTAGACCAATTAACTCGTCAGCCAACAATCACTCTTTCTATACCAAAAACCTTTGTATAACAACAGATAATGTAAGAAGTATATGTAAGAAAATAACAGAATTCCAAGCCTGGCTTACTACTCCCCAGACATTGGAGCACTTACAGAAACCTGGCTAAAACCCCATTTATCTGACACTGAAATAATTCCACCAGGATTCAGTATTCTTAGACATGATCGGCTCCACAGAAAAGGAACTAGTATCACTTTAGTCTACCATGATTCCTTAGCTGTTACACCATATTTCAAATCCATACCTACCTTTGCAAATATGGAATTGCTACTGGCTAATTTACACTTTAACAGCAAAAAACAGTTATGTATTGCTGTACTTTGCATCCCTCCTGGTCAAAACATACCTACTTTGGAAGATCTCCTTTCCTGGATGTCCCATAACATATCAAACAAAACCATCATCCTTGGCGATACTAATATTTATTTGCTAACTCTCATCTCTAACTCCCCTTCAAATAGCATAAACTTTTATAACTTTACTCAGCTTATCAAAGACCCAACATGTGTGGTTAATAAACAAGCTAAGATAACCTTAGACTGGATACTCGTCTCTCATCCTCAAAAATATGCCAAGTCTGGAACCCTCCTTAACATCTTTAGCAACCATTTACCTACCTTTACCCATAGAATTCCAACAAAGATAAGTAAATTGCATTCTCTTAGAACATCTAGGAACCTTACCCACTTTAACCAACAAACATTTATGGATACTCTAAAAGCCCACAACTGGTACCCAACCAAGGTACTACCATTAGATGCTGCAGTTAACTACTTTAACAAGGTCTTTCTTGACACTCTTAACAGTCTTGCCCCCTTACGTACTAAAAGAATTAAGCACAACCATGCCCATTGGTTAACAAAACAAACTAAACAATTGCTTACTTCAAGGGATAGAGCTTGGACAGAATGATGGAAAAATAGAACTCCACAAAATGAACTCATACTTAAGCAACTTCGCAATAGTGCCAAAAACAGGTCATCCATGACAAAAAAAAACTTTTCCACACAACTTTTTACCCAAGGGAACAACCCCAAAATATTTTGGAAATCTGTCTCCTCATTTCTCAATCCTGGAACCCAGCATAACCCACACCATCTCCTGACAAAGACCCACAAGAGATTGCCCATGGTTTTAACTTTCATTTTATTGATACCATTCAAAAACATGTGAATATGCTCTCCCAACAAGTCAACACAAATCTAAATTGTAATAAAAACAATAATAAGTATTCCTGCTTTTAGTCAGCCTCCAACTCCCCTACTACATATGCTTCTTCTAATACCATTCCAACCCCTCCCTCTTCTTCTATAAAACCTGTATCCACCAACATAGTGCACAAACTGCTAAGAAAACTAAAGTCTTCCTCCCCCTCTTCTGATGGCCTTCCAGAAGAATACCTAAAACTTTCTGCCAATTCTATAGCCTACCCTGTCAAAATTCTTATTAATCGCTTTATCTCTGAATCATACATCCCACATCTCTGGAAAAACTCCATTATAATTCCCCTACATAAGGATGGCAACACCAATGACCTCTCTAACTACCGACCTATCTCCATTCTGTACACTATCAATTGCTTAAACATCTTACTAACAATAACTTACTGTCACCTACACAACACGGCTTTCAGCCAGCACACAGCACAACCACAGCCTTACTGTCATTTACCAATACTGTAAACAAAGTTCTTGATACTGGTCTATTAACTTCAGTTATTTTGCTCGACCTATCAAAGTTTTGTTACAGTGTCACACCCTAAACTATTGTTACAACCTGAGTCTCTAAACTGCTCCCCACACACTATTACTTGGTTTCAAAACTACCTTCACAATAGAAAAGAATCTGTCAAATGGCAAAATAAACAATCTGATTCTCTAATCAACAATACAGGAGTTCCCCAAGGGTCTGTTCTTGGGCCTCTGCTATTTAATATATTTGTTAAAAATCTCCATAAAGCATCCCAACAAAGTACTGTTATCCAATACGCCGATGGTTCAACTATAATCACATCCTCTAACAACTTCTCAGAACTCCATACCCTAAGTCATTACATCCAAGTGACACCTCCATGTGCGTCTGCAGTTAACTCCTACTGATGCCTCTAGGCGTCAAATATTACTTGTTCATATTTGCATCAATTATTACAAAACCATGCTATGTACAAGATTTTAAAAGATTTCATCTTAAAGCTTACACAATGGGCAGACTCAACTGCATTAATATTTGACCTCTGTCTAGTGCATGTAAATAGATATTAACCGTTGTTTTATGATAGTAATTTATGTAGATATAATTTTAATATTTTCCTAAATATCTCAACGACCAAGTAACACAGGCAGAACTCTTTAGCCTCATATGAAAGTTCTCAGCTAGATGAATAAAATGCCGCCAAACAGTATGTGTGTAACTTGAGTGGTTGCTGAGCTATTGTAAGTTGTTTACAAAATATTACAAATGTAATTGTTATTGTGTTTACTGTGACTTATAAAATTCAGATTAAGACCTAGAACCTAAAGAATACTACCACTATAAAAATAGATTGTGCTGAAGAGTTTGCCATTTATGCTTCTTTCATATCCCCTATGGTTCCAGAAATATGAATATTTGTTTGAAATGTGAGGACATAATCTAATTCTGTCAAAAGGCTTAGGTTCCACCCATTGGAAGTTACAGTGCAAACTTCCTGAGCTCCATTGGAGCATTTATATCTATAGAGTCATAGCTAAGTGAGGCTCAACTGCTACTTAATCCCCCCAAAAAAACAAAGTATTACTGTTCTCTTCTAAACCTGTAACTCTGGACTTTAAGATATTCTCACAAAACAATACTGAAATTGAGCTTGTTAAAACATATAAACTACTAGGCATTACAATTGATGAGAAACTCTCCTTTGAGAACCACATACTCAGCCCAATCAAAAAGACCCATTCCAAGCTAGGTAAGCTCTACAGGCATAAACTCTTCTTTGATATGTCTACCAAAACAAAACTAGCAAACAGTCTACTTTTCCCTTCCCTGCTCTATGGTAGTCCCATTTTCACTAACCTACACACATCACTCATGACTAAATTACAATTACACTACTACAAAATAGCAAAATTTGACACCAACATGCCAACTCTTAACACATTGCTGCCTACCCATTAAAATCTTTAAATTGGCTTGAATTTCCCCACTACCTATATTACACCCAACTCACTCTTAGTCACAAACTGCTATACAACCCAAATTACTGCCCTTCACTTCAAGATATGGTATATACAGTACATATACCCCAACCTGAAATATTAGGTCTTCTAATAAACTACTCTTAACCATAACTAAACCTAACAAGAGAGCTGGGCAATGCCTTTATTCCTATACAGAAGTCAAACTCTGGAATGCTCTGCCACCCTCTATTACTCAACTAGACTCTACAAAAACTTTTAAATCAGCACTAAAAACCACTACCTTAACAACCTTATATGTACCTGTAATCACTTGAACAAACCTCCTTAAAAAAAATAAAATACCTTGTCCAACACCTTCTCACAAGTTGATGCAAAAACTTAAAGATGGTTAAACACCTTTTTACACTGCATGATTTATAAAAGTATATTAGACTGGATTGGCTGAAGCCCTGGTTATATTAGCTGTTTTTGCTTTCATCTTATAAATATGCTGCTATGAAAAAAAAACTGTAATTTTGAACTTTGTTCACTGTGTAACTGTATCTTTTGGAACTTTCCTCCTCGGGCCTCCACTGAAAATGGATCTTTGATCCAGTGGACTTTCCCAGTCAACAAATGTCAATAAATGTCCTTATTTGCGACTGCTTTTTCTCACGGAAAAGTGAGTTTTTTTAACTAAGCTCTGCAAAGTTGTTTTATCTCATCCTGCCTGTATTTTTTGTGTTGTTGCACTTTTAAAGTTTGTTTTTTGCCTAGTTTAACTGGTAGGCTACACACTCAAGTGCGCTAGCTGAATTAAAGCATTTACTGTGTTTCTGTACCTAATCTCTGTTACTATTTAAAAAAAAAGAAAAAAAAAATATCCTTGTTTCCCGCCTTTTCTGAACTGGAATAGTCCAGTCTTCAGGTATTGCTGATTTCTGGGCTGTGTCATAGTTCCTGTGTTGCCCATATCCTTATTTGGATAGGAGGAAGCTTCTTTGTTCAGCATTGAGAGTGGGGAGGTCTGAGCAGCCTATCGGTCCCTTGAGGAGTGGCTTCAGCCCAGTAACTTGTAGCTTATTGGCTGTTTTGGGCCATTTCTTACCTCTTTCTAACTCCCTGCTTTAAAGCCCTCTTTAGCACGGTTTTGCACTTGTAATTGACTCAACACAGCTCCTTGTGGTGTCCTTCAGAGGTCTACAAGCAGCAGCGAGTGGAAGAGAGACTTTCCATTGATTTTAAGTATTTTTTCTGCCTCCTTATTTGCGACTGCCTTTTCTCACCGAAAAGCAAGTTTTTTTAACTAACTAAGCTCTGCAAATTTGTTTTATCTCATCCTGCCTGTATTTTGTGTGTTATTGCACTTTTAAAGTTTGTTTTTCGCCTAGTTTAACTGGTAGGCTACACACTCAACTGCGCTAGTTGAATTAAAGCATTTACTGTGTTTCTGTACCTAATCTCTGTTATTATTTAAAAAAAAAAGAAAAAAAAATATCCTTGCTTCCCGCCTTTTCTGAACTGGAATAGTCCAGTCTTCAGGTATTGCTGATTTCTGGGCTGTGTCATAGTTCCTGTGTTGCCCATATCCTTATTTGGATAGGAGGAAGCTTCTTTGTTCACCAGTGAGAGTGGGGAGCTCTGAGCAGCCTATCTGTCTCTTGAGGAGTGGTTTCAGCCCAGTAACTTGTAGCTTATTGGCGGTTTTGGACCATCTCCTATCTCTTTCTAACTCCCTGTTTAAAAGCCTGCTTTAGTGCGGTTTTGTGCTTCTAATTGACTCAGCACAGCTCCTCATGGTGTCCTGCAGAGTTCTACAAGCAGCAGTGAGTAGAAGAGTGACTTTCCATTGATTTTAAGTATTTTTACTGCCTCCTTATTTGCAACTGCTTTTTCTCACTGAAAAGTGAGTTTTTTAACTAACTAAGCTCTGCAAAGTTGTTTTATCTCATCCTGCCTGTATTTTTTGTGTTGTTGCACTTTTAAAGTTTGTTTTTCACCTAGTTTAACTGGTAGGCTACACACTCAAGTGCACTAGCCGAATTAAAGCATTTACTGTTTTTCTGTACCTAATCTCTGTTACTATTTAAAAAAAAAGAAAAAAAATCAAAAAAAATCCTTGTTTCCCACCTTTTCTGAACTAGAATAGTCCAGTCTTCACTTATTGCTGATTTCTGGGCTGTGTCATAGCTCCTGTGTTGCCCATATCCTTATTTGGATAGGAGGAAGCTTCTTTGTTCAGCAGTGAGAGTGGGGAGGTCTGAGCAGCCTATCGGTCCCTTGAGGAGTGGCTTCAGCCCAGTAACTTGTAGCTTATTGGCTGTTTTGGGCCATTTCTTATCTCTTTCTAACTCCCTGCTTTAAAGCCCTCTTTAGCACGGTTTTGCACTTGTAATTGACTCAGCACAGCTCCTTGTGGTGTCCTTCAGAGGTCTACAAGCAGCAGCGAGTGGAAGAGAGACTTTCCATTGATTTTAAGTATTTTTTCTGCCTCCTTATTTGCGACTGCCTTTTCTCACCGAAAAGCGAGTTTTTTAACTAACTAAGCTCTGCAAAGTTGTTTTATCTCATCCTGCCTGTATTTTTTGAGTTATTGCACTTTTAAAGTTAGTTTTTCACCTAGTTTAACTGGTAGGCTACACACTCAAGTGTGCTAGCCGAATTAAAGCATTTACTGTGTTTCTGTACCTAATCTCTGTTACTATTTAAAAAAAAAGAAAAAAACAAAAAAAATCCATGTTTCCCACCTTTTCTGAATTAGAATAGTCCAGTCTTCGGGTATTGCTGATTTCTGGGCTGTGTCATAGTTCCTGTGTTAGTACAAATATGCCCAACAAGCGGAGAAAGGTTCCTGCTGCACAAAAAATAAAATAAACAAATTCTGAACTCCAACGCATGCACAGGAACCAAATGGCATTAGTATCCAGTATCCAATATCCAGTAACGAAAGTCACCAAACAGTCTTACAAACCAACACAAAATGATGAAGTATATGTAAAAAACGTTTATTGCTATATAATAGTAAGCGCTTTCACCCAAAGGCTTCTTCAGACTTTAATTAACATCAAAAAAAGCTGGTTTAAATAGCATATAATAACAGCTGATAAGCTTATTTTGGACGCATATCATAATTAGAAAAAATGTGATCTTAAAATCAAAACTATGAAACCTTATAAAACTAATAACAATCCCAGTTTATCATCAAGATACAAATACATAACATTAATTACTTAATATTGCTTTTGGAAATATATAAAACACTAACAATCATATTAATGCATTTCATATATTACAACAATCCCAAATATATGAAACACTAACAATCATATTAATGCATTTCATATATTACAACAATCCCAATGCGTCCCCAAAGTGCAGGTGCATAACATTAGTTTATAGAGTTGTAAAGCAGTAACAACAGTATTAAAACATTTCATATTTTGGGCTTGAAAATTCTTCTCTTACGTAAAACAGGTCTTAGCTGGATTTTATCATTCAGCCCAGGAGGTTTATCTGCCCTACATCTAATAATTCACTTTAACTCACATTCCTGGGTGAAGTTATCAATATCACCCCTTCTATTACTTGGAAATATATCCTGAATAACACAAAACTTAAAGGAATGGGACATTCCTAAAGCCTTACAATGTTTGGCTAGGGCATTATGCTCTGATCCTATACGAATGTGGTAAATGTGTTCCCTAACACATTCTCTTAGTTGTCTATTGGTTTTTCCAATATAGACCGCGGTGCATACTGTGTTGCCCATATCCCTATTTGGATAGGAGGAAGCTTCTTTGTTCACCAGTGAGAGTGGGGAGCTCTGAGCAGCCTATCTGTCCCTTGAGGAGTGGTTTCATCCCAGTAACTTGTAGGTTATTGGCCGTTTTTTGGGCCATTTCCTATCTCTTTCCAACTCCCGGCTTTAAAGCCCACCTTAGCGCAGTTTGTGCTTGTAATTGACTCAGCACAGCTCCTCGTGGTGTCCTGCAGAGTTCTACATGCAGCAGTGAGTGGAAGAGTGACTTTCCATTGATTTTAAGTATTTTTTTCTGCCTCCTTATTTGCGACTGCTTTTTCTCGCCAAAAAGCGAGTTTTTTTTAACTAAGCTCTGAAAAGTTGTTTTATCTCATCAGCCTGTATTTTTTGTGTTGTTGCACTTTTAAAGTTTGTTTTTCACCTAGTTTAACTGGTAGGCTCCACACTCAAGTTCGCTAGCCGAATTAAAGCATTTACTGTGTTTCTGTACATAATCTCTGTTACTATTTAAAAAAAAAGAAAAAAAACAAAAAAAATCCTTGTTTCCCACCTTTTCTGAATTAGAATAGTCAAGTCTTCAGGTATTGCTGATTTCTGGGATGTGTCATAGCTCCTGTGTTGCCCATATCCTTATTTGGATAGGAGGAAGCTTCTTTGTTCACCAGTGAGAGTGGGGAGCTCTGAGCAGCCTATCTGTCCCTTGAGGAGTGGTTTCAGCCCAGTAACTTGTAGCTTATTGGCCGTTTTGGGCCATTTCCTATCTCTTTCTAACTCCCTGCGTTAAGGCCCACTTTAGCATGGTTTTCCACTTGTAATTGACTCAGCACAGCACCTCGTGGTGTCCTGCAGAGTTCTACAAGCAGCAGCGAGTGAAAGAGTGACTTTCCATTGATTTTAAGTATTTTTTTCTGCCTCATTTGCGACTGCTTTTTCTTGCCGAAAAGCGAGTTTTTTAACTAACTAAGCTCTGCAAAGTTGTTTTATCTCATCAGCCTGTATTTTTTGTGTTGTTGCACTTTTAAAGTTTGTTTTTCACCTAGTTTAACTGGTAGGCTACACACTCAAGTGCGCTAGCCAAATTAAAGCATTTACTGTGTTTCTGTACGTAATCTCTACTACTATTGAAAAAAGAGAAATAATACAAAAAAAAAATTCTTGTTTTGAACTAGAATAGTCCAGTCTTCAGGTATTGCTGATTTCTGGGCTGTGTCATAGTTCCTGTGCTGCCCATATCCCTGTTTGGATAGGAGGAAGCTTCTTTGTTCACCAGTGAGAGTGGGGAGCTCTGAGTAGCCAATCTGTCCCTTGAGGAGTAGTTTCAGCCAGGTAACTTGTAGCTTATTGGCCATTTTGGGCCATTTCCTATATCTTTCTAACTCCCCGCTTTAAAGGCAGCTTTAGCGCAGTTTTGCGCTTGTAATTGACTCAGCACAGCTCCTCGTGGTGTCCTGCAGAGTTCTGCAAGCAGCAGTGAGTGGAAGAGTGACTTTCCATTGATTTTAAGTATTTTTTCTGCCTCCTTATTTGCGACTGCTTTTTCTTGCCGAAAAGCAAGATTTTTAACCAACTAAGTTGTGCAAAGTTGTTTTATCTCATCCTGCCTGTATTTTTTGTGTTGTTGCACTTTTAAAGTTTGTTTTTCACCTAGTTTAACTGGTAGGCTACACACTCAAGTGCGCTAGCTGAATTAAAGCATTTACTGTGTTTCTGTATGTAATCTCTGCTACTATTGAAAAAAAAGAAAAAAAACAAAAAAAATATTCTTGTTTCCTGCCTTTTCTGAACTAGAATAGTCCAGTCTTCAGGTATTGCTGATTTCTGGGCTGTGTCATAGTTCCTGTGTTGCCCATATCCCTATTTGGATAGGAAGAAGCTTCTTTGTTCACCAGTGAGAGTGGGGAGTTCTGAGTAGCCTATCTGTCCCTTGAGGAGTGGTTTTAGCCCAGTAACTTGTAGCTTATTGGCCATTTTGGGCCATTTCCTATCTCTTTCTAACTCCCCGCTTTAAAGGCAGCTTTAGCACAGTTTTGCACTTGTAATTGACTCAGCACAGCTCCTCGTGGCGTCCTGCAGAGTTCTACAAGCAGCAGTGAGTGGAAGAGTGACTTTCCATTGATTTTAAGTATTTTTTCTGCCTCCTTATTTGCGACTGCTTTTTCTCATCGAAAAGCGAGTTTTTTAACTAAGCTCTGCAAAGTTGTTTTATCTCATCCTGCCTGTATTTTTTGTGTTACACTTCTAAAGTTTGTTTTCACCTAGTTTAACTAGAAGGCTACACACTCAAGTGCGCTAGCCGAATTAAAGCATTTACTGTGTTTCTGTACCTAATCTCTGTTACTATTTAAAAAAACAAGAAAAAAAACAAAAAAATATCCTTGTTTCCCACCTTTTCTGAACTAGAATAGTCCACTCTTCAGGTATTGCTGATTTATGGGCTGTGTCTTAGTTCCTGTGATGCCCATATCCTTATTGGATAGGAGGAAGCTTCTTTGTTCACCAGTGAGAGTGGGGAGCTCTGAGAAGCCTATCTGTCCCTTGAGGAGTGGTTTCAGCCCAGTAACTTGTAGCTTATTGGCCGTTTTGGGCCATTTCCTATCTCTTTTTAACTCCCTGCTTTAAAGCCCACTTTAGCGTGGTTTTTCACTTGTAATTGACTCAGCACAGCTCCTCGTGGTGTCCTGCAGAGTTCTACAAGCAGCAGCGAGTGGAAGAGTGACTTTCCATTGATTTGAAGTATTTTTTCTGCCTCCTTATTTGCAACTGCTTTTTCTCGCCGAAAAGCACGTTTTTTAACTAAACTCTGCAAAGTTGTTTTATCTCATCCTGCCTGTATTTTTTGTGTTGTTGCACTTTTAAAGTTTGTTTTTTGCCTAGTTTAACTGGTAGGCTACACACTCAAGTGCGCTAGCCGAATTAAAGCATTTACTGTGTTTCTGTACCTAATCTCTGTTACTATTTAAAAAAAAAGAAAAAAGACAAAAAAAATCCCTGTTTCCCACCTTTTCTGAACTACAATAGTCCAGTCTTCAGGCATTGCTGATTTCTGGACTGTGTCTTAGTTCCTGTGTTGCCCATATCCTTATTTGGATAGGAGGAAGCTTCTTTGTTCACCAGTGAGAGTGGGGAGCTCTGAGCAGCCTATCTGTCCCTTGAGGAGTGGTTTCAGCCCAGTAACTTGTAGCTTATTGGCCGTTTTGTGCCATTTCCTATCTCTTTCTAACTCCCTGCTTTAAGGCCCACTTTAGCGTGGTTTTCCACTTGTAATTGACTCAGCACAGCTCCTCGTGGTGTCCTACAGAGATCTACAAGCAGCAGCGAGTGGAAGAGTGACTTTCCATTGATTTTAAGTATTTTTTCTGCCTCCTTATTTGTGACTGCTTTTTCTTGCCACAAAGCAAGTTTTTTAACTAAGCTCTGCAAAGTTGTTTTATCTCATCCTGCCTGTATTTTTTGTGTTGTTGCATGTTTAAAGTTTGTTTTTCACCTAGTTTAACTGGTAGGCTACACACTCAAGTGCGCTAGCCAAATTAAAGCATTTACTGTGTTTCTGTACCTAATCTCTGTTACTATTTAAAAAAAAAAGAAAAAAATATCCTTGTTTCCCGCCTTTTCTGAACTAGAATAGTCCAGTCTTCAGGTATTGCTGATTTCTGGGCTGTGTCATAGTTCCTGTGTTGCTCATATCCTTATTTGGATAGGAGGAAGCTTTTTTGTTCACCAGTGAGAGTGGGGAGCTCTGAGCAGCCTATCTGTCCCTTGAGGAGTAGTTTCAGCCCAGTAACTTGTAGCTTATTGGCCATTTTGGGCCATTTTCTATCTCTTTCTAACTCCCTGCTTTAAAGCCTGCTTTAGTGCGGTTTTGTGCGATTTTGTGCATGGCGCAGCATCGGGCAGTGCTGCTTAATCGGGTTTAAACCATTCCTGGCTCCACTATGTCTACTCTTCACTTTTTCCCTTAGAACTGCTCTATCTCTCAAACTAAACACCCTATTCTCAATATAAGGCCCAGCACTTGCCCATAAAAGCAATTTTACAAGTCAGCACTTGTAAACATAAAGCACTACACCCTCATATACTCCATTTCAGTACCTGGTCCCCTATTAATCCCTTTTGAATCAGAAATAAAGGAATTTCCTATAGTATTTTAGCATGTCCAAAGGTCAGTTGATGGTTTCCTCTCCAGTTCAGCTGGTGAATCTGGGAATCTTGAGGCAATGTTACAACTGCCTCATGTACACAGACAACCCTCTCCTCCTCCCAACAAGTTCAAATATATGTGAGAGATGCAACCATGTAGCCAAACTGGAGGCAGAGCTCTCCCAACTAAGAACTGGTACAACCAGTCAGGAGGAGAAGGTAACCTCACATACCACAAATCCAGTCTCACATAGTCCTACCACAACAGCAAACCAAACACATAAATACTCAAAAACTTACTCAGAGACTCTAAATAAAAATCTGCCTAAGCAACAGAGACCTCCAAAGCAGACATCCAAGCAAGCACCACCCCAAAACAAAACACGTGAAACACATAGTTCACAAAGTCAGTGTGCCAAACAGTCACAGCCCCTAAGGCTAAATAAAACACCTAATACACTTGTAATAGGTGACTCTATAGTCAGACACACTGGCGTCCCGCTCACCAGGCTGAACAGGAATAAGGTCACAGTGAGCTGCCTGTTGGGCGCTAGGATCCGCCACATAACACAAGCACTCAGGTCTCTCCAAAGCAAGTACAAATATGACTCAGTCATTGTCCATGCTGGTGTGAATGACCTGAGGCATACCTCCCTGGACTACATGAAAAGAGACATAGAGGAGCTCTCCGATCATGTAGCCCAGGCCGGTATGACCCTGACCTTGAGCAGCATCCTACCCTCACCTAGAATGATGACACAGTATAAAGACAAAATGATCAATTTTAATAATTGGCTAAAATTTTGGTGTCATTCAGAGGGGATCCAGTGCCTGTCAGCCTGGGAGGTCATGCTTGACAAGCCACGTTGCTTCGCTAGGGATGGCTTGCACCTGTCACCCCTGGGCTTTCGGACATTGGCAAAGGCTCTTGCCATCCCCATAGTGCCTTTTTTAGGCAAGGCTCAAAAGACAAACCCACCACCATAGAAAACACAATGAAAAAGAAACTAAGGGTAATGCTGCTCAATGCCAGAAGTCTAAACCTCAAGATGCATGCACTCAAAACCTTCCTCAGTATGGAGAACATTGATATCTGTGCAATAACAGAAACCTGGTTCAAGGCTCCAGAGAGCACCCCAGCATTACCAGGTTATACCTCATCATGCTTTTTGGCCCCAAAACTCTGACCGAACCACAAAAGGAGGGGGAGTATCCGTATTCATAAAAGATACCCACACTTCCAGGATAGTGGAGTTGCACGAAGCATCAGAAACCATCCATGTGCAACTAACAGTGGGCAAAACTGCCTTTCAGTTTGTAGTATGCTACAGACCACCCTCTCAAAATTAGGAATCCCACTCGGCCTTCCTGAGAACACTGGCGAATATGAAGATCTCTCCAAACACCATTATATTGGGTGACTTCAACTACCCAAACATAGACTGGGAGCACTACTCAAGCCCCAACACCCTAGCCCAAAGATTCCTGGAATTTATAAACTCTAATGCTATGGAACAACAAGTCACCACCCCCACAAGAGGTGAAAACATACTAGACCTGGTCATCACCAATATGGGGACTGTATGCTCCACACCAGAGGTATACCCCTCATTGGTAAGATCGGACCATAAGTTAATTTCACTGGATATCCACATCCCTACCCCACCCCCAGTCCAGAAAACCATAGTGAAGAACTTCTCAAAAGCAAACTTCACAATTCTCAAATCCGAGGTGGAATCCTTCAAGGCCCCTGGGCCAGTGGAAACTATGGCCCAAACTGCAGAATCCATTATAAACGCATTCTATGGACACCTCCAGGAATGCATGGATCATGCTATCCCAAACAAAACCAAGAACCAATCTTCCAAAGGCAGGCGTCCAGTCTGGTGGACCCCAGCCATAAATAAGCTGTACAACAAAAGGAGGAAGTTACTACATGCAGAACAAAATCCCTAAAAGGGAAGGCATCTCTGATCAGTACTAGCAAAAAACTACGATCCCTCATAAAATCTTCCAAGGCCAACCTTGAGAGAAAAATTGCAGAGGACACTAAAGATAATCACAAGGCTTTCTTTAGTTATGTCAGGAACCTGAGTGGCAACTCGCAGATATACTCAGAGTTGATCCAAAATAACACAAAATACACTGAACCCACAGACATTGCCAACATACTGGCAGACAGGTTCAGTGCAAACTCCCCCCCCCCCCGAAAGAGCAAATATCTATCCCAGCAGAGTGCTGCATCCTAAACATCTCAGATGCTCAGGTGAAAACAGCCCTCTCCAAAGCAAAAAACACAGCATCAATGGGACCAGACGGTGTCTCTGGTTGTGTCCTGCATGAACTCCAAGAAGAGCTAAAACCTCACGTAAAGCTGCTGTTCAATCTCAGCCTTACCACAGGATATGTACCCAAAGAATGGCATACAGCAACAGTGGGCCCACTCCACAAGGGTGGTGCCTCTACGGATCCTGGAAACTATCGCCCCATAAGCTTGACTATCCTGGTCTGCAAAGCTATGGAGAGGATCATCATGAAACTCATAAAAAAAGACATTGGGGACCTACAGACATTGTCTCCTACCCAATTCGGCTTTGTTAAGGGCAGATCCTGCCTCTTGAACCTGGTAGACTTCTTTGAAACAGTCACAAAGGCCACTGATGAAGGGAAGGTAGTCCAGACAGCCTACCTGGACCTCGCAAAAGCCTTCGACACAATACCCCACTCGGGCATCATAGATAAGCTCTCCAGCTTAAATACAACCCCCTATGTCATAAGATGGGTTGCAAACTGGCTCAAAGACAGATCCCACATGGTCAGAATTGCTGGTGCCATGTCAGACTCGAAACCAGTTACAAGTGGCATCCCACAAGGCTCAGTCCTAGGACCTCTCTTGTTCGGTATATACTTTTCTGAGGTACAGGCTAACACGGGAGGACTGTGGCTGACAAAGTTCGCAGATGACTGCAAACTGGGCACCATAATCGACTCCCCAGCTGACATAAGCATCCTCCAAAAGGGTCTCACAGAGATGGATAACTGGTGCCAGCGCCATGGCCTAAATCTAAACGCCAAAAAGTGTATAGTCATACCCTTTGGCAAAAACAAAGTGCCCACAAATTACCACATAGTCGGTAATCCATTAAGCACAGAAGAAGTAATTAGGGACCTGGGGACCCAAGTTGATAGTAATCTCTCCTTTGATAACCGCATTGCCAAAGAGGTTAGAAAGACCTTCTACATAGCCCACCTTATCATGAAAGGATTCACATATAGATCAAAGGAGGTCATTATGCCCCTCTATTCATCCCTCATCAGGCCCATAATAGAATACAATGCCTCATTTGGGTGTACCCTACCTGGCACTTGCAGCAACTGGAAAGACCCCAAAAGTACCTCACAAAGAGGATCAAGGGACTCAAACAGATGCCATATGCTGCTCGGCTAAAGAAACTCCAGCTCTACTCAGTTGCATACCGCCTACTTAGAGGCGATCTATGCCTGACATATAAAGCTATGTCCAACCCGGAATTAATGGACATGCTCTACCTCAGAAACTCCAAATCCCTTAGAGCTACGCTATCGAGGGACTTGAACCTCAGTACAGAAATAAACAGGACATGCTGGAGGGACAGATTCATAACCCAGAGGCTCCCTTCGCTCTGGAATAAAATCCCTGTCCATGTTAGGCAGAGCCCCTCACTGACTCTCTTCAAGAAGAATCTTGATGAGTGGATGGGAGATCATAGGTTTACCCCGGGGATTACTGCTGTGTCTCTGCTAGACAGAGGCACAGTAAACAAACCTTAAAACTCAATTCAAGAGTGGCGAAAGCCAAACACATGCTGGCTAGGCTTACAAATGCCCTAGGGCAGATAGCCTAGTATGAACCTATGAACCTATGAAATAAATAAATAAATAAACAAACAAATAAATAACAGTGCAAGAGGACATACAAAAAATGTTTAATATGGGAGTCATAGAGTAGTTAAAAAGTGAGTGGAACACTCTCATGATTTTCTTTCGAATGTCTGATGGAACAGTTAGGTTTTGTAATGACTTTAGGAAGATGAAAAGTGTTTAAAAAATTTGACAACTATTTAATGCCTATGATATATGAACTAATAGAAATGGTAGGGAAGTGACCATTCTTGTCCACTTTAGATCTAGCAGAAGCCAGAGGAGAGATGGCCTTTTCAACACGAGAAACTTTATTCTGGTATACTGTCCTTCCTTTTGAGCTGTGTGGTATCTCTGCAATCTTTCAGAGACGTATGGGCAGAGTCCTAAAACCCCATGGCAATTGTGCTACTTTTTATATGGATAGTATAATAATACTCTTGGAGGATTGGGACTCCCATCTAGCTAATGTACAGACTCTACTAGATGGTGATAAAATATTTTGGCTGTGCAAATGATAAGAAAATTGTTAGGACCCAGACAGAAAACAAAGAAGCAGTGATAAACTGGCCTGTTCCAGAAACAATAAGAAGTGAGTATAGACATTTTTGGGGTTAGCTGGGAGATATCAAAAATGTATACCCTGTTCTGCATCAATAGCATGACATCATAGATCTGACAAAAAGGAAGCTGTCATTTGAAGTAAAGAGGACAGTAGATGCAGACAAAGCTTTTAAGAGGTTTAAGGACATATTGCTAAGTTAGCATCTCTGGATTTCAGCAAGTGTGTTACTGTTTATACTGTTGCCTCAGAAGTAGACCTACAAGTAGTCCTAGTTTAGAACTTTAATGGGAAGAACATCCCAAATGTTTTCTGAGTTGTAAGTTAAAAAATACAAAAACAAAGTATACCAGTACTGACAGCGAGTGTCTGGTAATCAAGAGGGCTTCATTAAAATGTTAACTCCTTTGTCTAGAATTTACATTGGTGCCTGAATGGGCAATCTGATTACAGCTGTTTAAATTAATTGTTAAACACAGACCTGGCTTGGCTTGACAGAATGCAGATAACCTGTGTAGGGCTCACAGCCTATTTAGTAGGCTTAAAACAGAGTGTCTAGCTAGGCGGCGGCTGGTGTATCATAGTGTGGTTGTTCTGGACAAATTGTATGTCAGAACAATGTGTATCTGATATTGCATATTATAAATAGCGCTGCTGTGAACAGAGGTTGTACTGTTAATATTATAGATAAAATTGTTTCTTTAAAATTACTATGTAAATGGCATCGTAAGGCAAACAGATACATGCTGAATTACTTAAAGAGGGTTCAAACAGGATTTTTATTAACAAATCTTATTATTCTATTTAAGTGATGTATAGAAAGGAGGGCTATAGCCCAGTTAGTTAGAGAAGGGAGCTTCATGTGAAGGGGGAGTCTGTGTGCCTAGGCAGCCCTGGGTGAAGAGCTATAGCAAAGGCAAGGCTTTGTGAAGTACTTTGAAGAAGTCTGGAGATCTGCATGCAAAGAATCCTGAAGGAGGAAAGCACCACTGGACTGTGTTGGAATCTACATGACAGATGCTATATTTCTGTATGGAGCTTTAACAGACGAGGACATTATGTTTACTTCAGATGAGTTTACACCAGCATAGCCATTTGACTTTGTATATCAGTCCATTGTTCTTAAAAACATGAATATAATAATAGAATATCTGTTTAGGTAGACACATGCACATGCGCGCACACACACACACACACACACACACAGACACACACACACACACACACACACACACGCGCACACACACTAATGTAGTGTAAAAGATCAAAAGCACATATGTACAAACACTTGTGTATGCAACTGGGAAGAATAACAAATGGATAGGTAAGTACTGGTGAGCAGCATACTTTGATCTGTTTTATGTTTATGTCATAAGTGGCTTTTTATGTATAGATGTGAAGTACTATGATGGGTTTTATTATTATTTTTAATTTATGGTAGTGTAGGGCATCGTTGTTGAGGTTTTGTATGTACAGTTTGGTAGGTAGTGTGTGTAGGGAAATTATTCCCCTGTTTGAAATGGTGTGACTATGAAGTTGTTAAATTTAAGTTATGGGGTATGTGTGGGGGGGCTTGTTCCCCACGTAAGGTGCAGGGGAACATTGATTTTAGTTTGTGTAGGGGTTGCTTATTTGGTTCAGGTTTTTGCATTAGCTATTGTTAGGGTTCACTACTATTTGTATTTGCAATTTTATGTTCAGTGTTTTTGCTGTTTGTAGTGTTTACCATTTGCTGATATTTTATATAAATGCTGCTACTTCTTTTTCTACTAGGAATTCTTCTAAAATGCTTATTATTTGGGGTACCATCAGATGCAATACTGCAGAGTTGCTTTACTTGGTCACCTACTCTTTTTGCACATTTTATGTGGACCGTGCTACCATTATTTTTATGGAAAAGATCAACCTTCTCCTGAGTGGCATTAAATGCCACTGAGAAAGAAGTGCTCTTCTAAACCCACCGGGTTTCATCCCCAGGCTGTTTTTGTTTTTATGAGGATTGATCTCATCCTCTACAGACCTAAGATCTCCATGAGAAAAAGAAAAAAAGTATTTTGAATGAAAAGGAACAATGTTGGATTTTTTCTGTGAGGCACTCATGAATCCAGGACTAAATAAAAAAATTTAAACATCTTGCTTAAATATCATTTGATGTTTGTTTAGCTTGTTTGAACTGACATTATTAAATTTTATACTTGCTATTCTTTATTTCTCATTTGTTATTGTTTATAAATATTATTGTGAGTTTTCAGTATTTTACTTTTCTTTATTTTAGGAGGGATTATAGTATTATTTTCAGTTCATAGTAACTGGTGCAGTTTAATCATGCAATGTCTGTAATTTTATGTAAATCTTGATTATTTGCTCTTTTTCATTATCTCACTGAGACATCACTCTGGGTGTGCCTATGAGCTGTTTTTGAATAAACCTCCCTCTTTTGTTTATGTATTGGGTTTTTGCTGAGCCCCAATAGGAGGTCTCCCCCAAGTGGGTGTGATGATGTGAGGTATTGCCAGCTATGCCAGGAGAAGTTGGGCAGTGGGTGTGCAACATATGCCAGCATAGTTAGCTGGAGTTTTGTAAAGAATTATATGTCATTTGTATATCAAACTGATTTTTACAGGTGCTTCTGTTGAAAATGTATTTATACAGCTGCTTGTGTTAAAATGTACCAACAGTTGGTCCTGCTGGACAGAAAAGAAATACACCTGTATGTCAGACTGTATTGTAGCTGTTGAAATGAATATATTTTAACAGAGGATACTGAAAGACAAAACATTAATCTCAATCCAGAAAATTTTGAAAAATAGTCTGAAATTAAATTAAATGGTTTAGGCCATAAAGATTGTATCTTAAATTTCTGATTGCAGCCAATCACAAATGTCTGTGAAAGCCAGGACTAGGAATCCTACTTTATTGACCTTAGGGGTGAACTAATTGCTACCGTGGAAGGGTGGACATTTTTGAAATGGTTTCATAGTTCCAGATGCTATAACACATCTTATGAAAACTCTGTGCATGTGCATTATGACACATATATGCTAGATTCTGCTTCAGTTACTAGTAAAGAGGGTAGTGTGGGAACCAGAGTCAGGTGACCAGATGTGATGTCATTCTATAGCCAGCACTGAAATGATATCTAGATATTAGTGAGAGATATCACTTAGTACTTAGCAGTCTATTTGTGAAACCTGACAAAGAAGGACCACTCACCCACTTCATCTTGCCTTGCTCTAGTAAGTAAACTAGGGGACAGTAATTCTTTAGATCAGTCAGGTAAATATAGTGAGATTAGTTAAGTATTATTTTTCTGTATCTGTGTGAACCTTTCCATCTGTGTTATTTTTAATATTTCCTGTGATTGAAACTCTGGTGCTTATTGTAGCTGGATATTTATTATTAAATATATTTAAACTTTTCATTGTGTCTGGTCTTTTAGACAATATTTTAACCTTTGAGAGTACTTGTATTTATTTGGTGACACTGTGGCTGTTCCTGAAAGCAATGCTGCATTGGTCAAACACTACCATTTGTATTAGTATTAATTTTACTCTGTATAATCGGGTACCCTTGTAAGATCCTTAGAGAAGTTGGTTTTGGAGTGTTCTGGTGGCAGTACTTACCTTATAATCTGGGCAGAGGGGACATAGCTGGTAAATCTGTGCCAGTTTTTTCCAGGTGTGTGTGTGTGTGTGTGTGTGTGTGTGTGTGTGTGTGTGTGTGTGTGTGTGTGTGTGTGTGTGTGTGTAAAAATCAAATCGCAAAGTGTGTGTGTGTGTGTGTGTGTGTGTGTGTGTGTGTGTGTGTGTGTGTGTGTGTGTGTGTGTGTGTGCATGTGTGTGTGTGTGTGTGTGTGTGTGCATGTGTGTGTGTGTGTGTGTGTGTGTGTGTGTGTGTGTGTGTGTGTGTGTGTGTGTATGTGTGTTAGCTACTTGGAGCAGGGACACAAAGCACTGGTTTCACATTGAGGGAAGCAGAAGACTTGGCTTTGAATATTCAACTGAGGACTCAACTCTGCAGCTCTGGTCACTGTGGAGTCTTATGTGGGGCCTGGAGAGAGAGGGAAACCCAGCCCCAGGACGGGAGTGTGTTCCCTGTGTGATCTTAAGAGAAATTGTGCTTGGTACAGAGAGCTGCATATGAAAATACTGTGTGTATCTATCTTTGTTCCAAGTGAACATCCCTCACTGGTGTCAGTTGTGAGGATTAAAGTTCCTTGATTATTAGCCCAGAGCAAGGATGCCACAGTGGGTATATTTTATTTGCTGTGCTTACTGTTTTACACTCACTGGGATTATTTATTATTGCTATTGTCAAGTTTTGAATGGAGTGGTTTGCCTATTTGAGGCAGTATGGAATTGCAGCAGGTCTTGCCTTCTTTAATGTCAGATGCTATACTTTTGCCCTATTTGCTGTGGCTAAGAAGCCTAAATCTGGAAGTTCAGTTCCTGAGGGGGCTGATTTGATCAACAGAAATGCTGAACACTTTGTTGTAGACATCTTGTCAAGGTTTGCAATGCTTAGTTCCTTAATGAAGAAGTTGCATTCCATGGTTTGGATTGTGAGATATTTCAAGGCCCATTTACAGGTGGAAATGATTCCCAGGGGCCTTCAGATTGTCATAGACTCTGGGGTAGGTTGTTCTGACTCTACTTTGACTGTTCAATGGAATAATAATAACTGCTTCCATAATGTTTATGAAAGCTTTGTTAGATGTTTATGATAGACTGGTTACTCACCCTGAAAAGTAAGTTGATGAGAAATGTTTCATTGTTGGCAAATTGTCTGCACATCAGCAGTTTCAGGGGTAATTTTTTAAATATTCAGACTCACTTTGGTGGCTCAATAGTGAACTTAAAGAGGAGGAGATCAAAAGGTATGCAAGGGACAGGGGGTGATTGTTTGGACAAGGGCAGTTCTTGGTGGAAAAATGATAAAATGAATACATGCCTGAGGTTCAACTTTGGTTAACAGGGTCAATGCTCTTGTAATTTAGTAAACAATCTAGACCCAAACTTAAGTGTGAGTACATGTCAAGGTCTGTTTTGAAAACCACTGAAACTGCCACTTCTGAGGAGGGTTCTTCCTGCTTTACTGAGGCTGATGGTGATTTTTTTTTTCCAGGAATGAGGTTGCCCCAAATAACAAAAGTGCTGCACCTGAACTATCTAGTCTAACATTTTTTTGAACAGAAGAGACAGGCAGTCTTATTATTCAGGGGACAGATGTGTCTTTTATGAGTTTGCATCAGAAATAACTAGTACTTGTACACTTGACCAGGATCTGTCTATTAATATTTCTAATGTTTCATTATCAGACTCTGACCGTTCATTATTTAATAAAGGTTTGTGTTTTAATCCCACTAGGATTCCTTCCAGGTATCAGACTTGCTCTGAATTAAAAGAATTTTGTTGACCTTTTAAATTGATTGTATTTTTTAGGAAAGGGAGGAATGTAAACAGTCCTTTGATAATGTCTCTTTTAGGTTTAAGAGATCAGGTTTTCAACCTCTCCATGACGCTGCTATTAGAAGGTTTGAAGAAGCAGTACTTAAAGACTTACATGAACATTTTAGAAATATTAAGAACTTTAGCAGTAGTATAAATAAAGAGGAATTGCAATCATAGAATCATTACTCTGAAAATGAATCAATCATTGTAGCATCAGTGGACAAAGGTGGGGGGGTGTTAGGGAAAGATGGTTATATGGAGATGAGGCTTCCAAACAACTGCCTGATTATAAGTTTTATTTTACACTCCCACATGATCCCACCTCTGATTTCAAGGTAGCAGTTGACTCTTTTTTTCAATATTAGGTGTTATCCAGGGTTATTTCCCAGGAAATGGCAAATTAATTAATGGTTGAGGCTCCTTTTCCACATTTTTTAATGTTTTACCTAAGATAAGTAAAAACAGAATTTCAACTTCAGGAGATCCATAATGTAGGTCATTAACTGGGTCCTCTTCTGCTTTTTTGGAAGTTTGTCTTAAACCTATTTTGCCATTTATCAGATTAGGATTGAAGGACATTGCTCATTTTTTACAACTCTTAACAGAGTTTCAGATAGATTGGAATTGGTGTGTATGTACCCTTGATGTAAACTCGTGAAGGTGAGGTTTAACTGCACTATGATATTTGCTGGCTAAAGTAGATGTACGTACTCCTTTGGGCTCAATGACTTCAACTTACTGAGCTGGTGTTGACCTATGATGCTCTTTATTACAAAATGTCTGCTATTTACAACTCAGGGGTACCATAATGGGTGCAGCTTTTGCCCAGTGAATGCTGATATATTATGGATTACTTTGAAACCCAACATCTTTATAATCCATTTAAAACAGGTGCCTGTGTTATACTGACAAATTGAGACAACACCTGGATGATTGTTGGGTCATCTGGATGGGTGATTTGTGTATTATTTGAATTCTTGTGGTTTTGATATATGATTGACAGGGAATTTTCAGTTATTCAAGACTGACTTTTTGGATATCAACATTGTTAAAATACTTGATGGAACTTTAATAACTAGTGTCTACAGAAAACCTTTTTGTAAGAATGTTCTCCTATATCCTGATAGTTATCTTACATATTGAAAAATATATCCAAATCATAACTCATTTGTAATAGGCACATTTGCAATAATGAGTCTTATTTCATATTAATATTCACAAATGACATAGAATTATTTGCAAAATTCCAACTAGCTGGGCTGGCAGTCTCACACCTTGCATTGAGCAGCATTCTACCTTCACCAAGGATGATGCTACAATATGAGCAGAAAATGATTGATTTTAATAACAGGCTTAGTTTCTGGTGTCATTCCATGGGGATCCAGTATCTATCTGCTTGGGAGGACATGGCTCACAGACTACGTTGCTTTGCCAAGGATGGTCTGCACCTGTCAGGCTTTTGGATGTTGGCTAAAACTTTATCCACCCCTTTGGAGTCTTTTTAGGCAATGTCAAAATAACGAAACTACCAACATAGCAAAAAAAAAAAACTCAAACCAACCTTAAGGTGTTACAGCTCCATGCTTAGGGCCTAAACAAGGTTCATACCAGAGAATGTAGACATCAGTGCTGTCACCCGGATTTGGTTTAGAAAGTACTCTGGCAGTGAAAGGCTACAGCTCCTTCCACACTTTTAGATCAACAGCAGCACAGAGAGGGGCAAAATGTGGAGGTGTCTTGATCTACATTGGCAACAAATATAACTCCAGGTTGGCTAAACAGGATGATGCACTGGAGTTCATCCACAGCCGTGTCTCCATAAACAAGGTTCCTTAGTATGTTCTGGGTAGCTACAGGCTTCCCTTTAAGACCCACAAAGCTCACAACTGTTATTTAGACCTACTAGAGGGGCTCATCATTCAACCAAATGCACTATTCACTGAAGACTTTAACTACTCCTCTGTAGACTTGGAAATGTACACTGCCTCTAACTCACAGATACAACATTTCCTGGACTTTATCAACATTGCACACTCCAACCAGAGAATCAAATATATTACTATTACTAGTACCTAGTACTCACCAACATGGGAGGGCCTTTCACCCCCCCCCCCCCCCATCACACATCCTCATTGGTGAGGTTGGACCACAAAGCTGGCTCTGTCAAAATAAAAATCAACCTAGAAAACCCAACTAAACCCGTAACAGTTAGTAACTGCTCTAAAGCAAACTACATCCTCTTAAGTGAGAGTATGTTGAGATTCATACTTCCCTCAAACCCCAAGAACACAGCTACCTGTGCAGAATTATTTACAGAAACCCTGTACAAACATGTAAATAGCTGCACTGAGGCTGCCATACCAACAAGAAGTAAACTCAGATCTAACACCAAAAACAAACCCCCTGGTGGAATTCTTACCTTAATAGGGTATATAACAAAAGAAAAAAAGTCATGGGCAAAATCAGAAACAGCAACTCTCACAGAGACAAGAGCTCTGATTCAATGAAACATGTAACTAAGAGATATAATAAAGTTAGATAAGGCCAATTACAAGGTCAGGATAGCCTCCCAGACTAAGGACAATCACAAGGCCTTCTTCAGATATTTCAGGAACCTTAAAGGTAACACTCAACAGTGTGCAGAAATGATGGTAGATGGCGCAACCTTCACTGACCAGGGTGACATAGCAAATCTACAGGCTGATAAATTTAGCTCTAACTTCACCCCCACTACCCCATGTGAAATCCCTTCTAGCATAGCCGCCCCCAACTATCAAGAGGGCACAGGTCCTGGTAGTGCTCACTAAGGCCAGAAACGCTGCTGCAGTGGGCCCCAATAAAGTTTCTGGTTGCCTCATAAACAGCCTAAAACATGACCTAGCAGGACCACTTGAGGCATTCTACAACTACAACCTCAAAACAGTTTACATGCCAGGTGAATGGAGGGCCGCAATAGCCAGCCCTCTTCATAAAGGTGGATCATCAACCAACCCTGAGAACTACAGAGCCATCAGTCTGACAAGTCTGATATGCAAAGCTATGGAATAAATTACTATGGAAATGATCATCAAGGAGACTGGCAACCTTACAGACACTGGACGCATTCCAGTGTGGCTTTGTTAAGCAAAAGTCTTGCCTACTCAATCTGGCAGATGTTCTCAAGAGGGTCACCAAGGAGAAAACAGTACATACCACCTACCTTGACTTGGACAAGGAATTTGATACACTATTCCACTCAGCTATTGTTAAAAAAACTCTCTCAACTAGGCATAAATCCCTACATAACTCACTGGATTGCTGGATTGATCACAGATATGACACAAGAAGTCACAATTAGTAAGACCACCTCTACCAGGAGACCATTCATTGGTGGAGTATACCAGCACTCAGTTTTGGGCCATCTCCTGTTTGTCATCTACTTCTCTGAAGTAAAGGCTAATATCAAAGGCCTCTGGTTCACCAAGTTCACAGATGACTGTTAAATTGGGAGCTATAATAGATTCCCCCCATGATAGCAACATCTTATGAGGGTCTAACACAAACAAATGACTGGTGCCAAAGTCACAGATTAAAACTCACTGTGAAGGAAGGAACATGTCATTGTGCTGTATGGGAAATTTCCACCCAAGCTAATTACTCCATAGATAAAACATGCTAAGAGTTGATCCAATAGTCAGGGATCAGGGAACATATGTAGACAGTAATCAATAGTCAATATAGTACGAAAATCATTCTGTGTCACCCAATTCATAAGCAAGAGTATGACATTCAGGTCCAAGGAAGGCATAGTACTACTCTCAGGCCTTATCAGACCCATCACTGTGTACAGTGCTCCCTTTGGCATGTACCTAAACAGGCATTTGCAACAGTTGGAATACCCACAAAGGTTCCTCACCAGGAGAATCCAGGGTATAAATACCCTGTCCTTCACATATCGCCTTAAGGCCCTATCACTGTACTCAGTCTCCTACAGATTACTGAGATGCGATCTATTCCTAGCATATAAAGCATCCTCACATCCAGCTCTGATGGATCTCTTGCACATCCACAAAACAAACAACACCAGAAACACTAGATCCAAGTACCTGAACTCTGCCTGCGACATAAATAGAACATGCTGGAGACACCAATATGTGCCTCATTGGATCCCCAAGCTATGGAATAAGCTCCCCATCTACATGAAGCAGAGTTCATCCCTGACCCTATTCAAAGAAAACTTTGATCACTGGAAGGGAAACTGCAAATCCCCCCCCCCCCCGGTCTGGCCCCACATATCTCTGATGGACAGAAGTCAACAGTAAATGCAAGTGGAGCAACAGATAGCACATTCAGCTTTGGTGCAGAAGGCTGTGAGTTCTATTCCTACACCAGGTATATGGATTGTTGACACTGCAGTGCAGCATAAGAGAGAAATTGAACTCCTTAGTGTGTCATCCTTTGCAGATGTTAAACTGAGGCCCCATCTGTTTGAGTTGGTGGTAGTTCAGCTGGATGTAAAAGATCCAACAGCACCTATTGAAAAGAATAGGGGTTCTTTATTAATGTTGGAGAGACAGATATATCTCAGAGATTGCCCTTTCTTTGGAACAGGCTTCCTATTCAGGTTAAGCAGAACCCTTCCCTGGCCCACTTCAAATGTAGTTTGGATCAGTGGATGGGAATCTCAAATTCACACATGGGATAGCACCTATGTCCCTGATGGATGGGGCGCAATCTGTAAGATACTAAAGGCATAGGCATAAACCCATGCCATCGTTATGCCCCTAGGGGCCATATATTGGGTAAAATTGGGTTATATTGGCTAGGCTTGCAAGGATACTTAAGATATTAGCCTAGTAATCTCCTGTGAACCTGTAAGTAAATTAATCCTTAAATAACATACACCTCCTATGTAACCCTTGACTGTATCTTAATTAACATACCCAACCATATAGGTGTCCAAGGAGCTTGAGGACAAAACTGGGTTGGGTTGCACAGTTAGGCTTGTAAAAACCTTGGTGGTCATTAGCCTAGTATAAACGTATGAACTATATATACACATATATATATATATATATATATATATATATATATATATATATATATATATATATATATGCACACAAATACATAGATGTATATAAATATAGATAGTTGGTAGATATGTTGGATGATGATGTTTGCAGATGACATTGTGATCTCTAGTGAGAGTAGGGAACAGGTGGAGGAAACCCTGGAGAGGTGGAGATATGCTCTAGAGAGAAGAGGAATGAAGGTCAGCAGGACTAAGATAGAATATATGTGTGTGAATGAGAGGGAGGATAGAGGAATGGTGAGGATGCAGGGAGTAGAGGTGGCAAAGATGGATCATAGTCTACGGGGACTCCTGCTTGATCTCGTCTGTCAACCTGTCCATCACCATTGCAAATAAGAAAGGGCTCAGAGCTGATCCTTGATGTAATCCCACCTCCACCTTAAATGCATCCATCACTCCCACCGCAGACCTCACCGCTGTCACACTACCCTCGTACATATCCTGTACCACTCTTACATACTTTTCAGACACTCCCGACTTCCTCATACAATACCACAACTCCTCTCTAGGCACCCTGTCATATGCTTTCTCTAAATTCACAAAGACACAATGCAACTCCTTCTGACCTTCTCTGTACTTCTCCATCAACACTCTCAGAGCAAACATCGCATCTGTAGTGCTCTTTCCTGTCATGAAACCATACTGCTGATCACTAATCATCACTTCCCTTTTTAACCTAGCTTCCAGAACTCTTTCCCATAACTTCATGCTGTGACTGATCAGTTTAATCCCTCTGTAGTTACTACAGCTCTGCACATCATCCTTATTCCTAAAAATCAGTAGCAAAACACATTTTCTCCATTCCTCAGGCATCCTCTCAATTTCCAAGATTTCATTAAACAATCTAGTTAAAAACTCCACAGACATTTCACCTAAACACCTCCATGCTTCCACAGGTATGTCATCTGGACCAACAGCCTTTCCGTTCTTCATCCTCTTCATAGCTATCCTTACTTCCTCCTTGCTAATCCACTGCACGTCATGATTCACTAGCTGCACATCATCCAACCTTCTCTCCCTCTCATTCTCTTCATTCATCAACCCCTCAAAGTACTCTTTCCATCTGCTCAACACACTATCTTCGCTTGTGAGTACGTTTCCCTCATTATCCTTTATCACCCTTACCTGTTGCACATCTTTACTAGCTCAGTCCATCTGTCTAGCCAATTGGTACAGGTCCTTTTCTCCCTCCTTAGTGTCACAACCTTTTATACAACTCTTCATATGCCTTATCCTTAGCCTTCACCACCTCTCTCTTTGCCATGCACCTCATCTCCTTATACTCTCGTCTACTTTCTTCATCTCTTTGACAATCCCACTTCTTCTTCGCCAACCTTTTTCTACGTATACTCTCCTGTAATTCTTCATTCCAAAGCCAGATCTCCTTGTCCTCCTTCCTCTTTCCAGATGTCACACCAAACACCTTTCTAGCCATCTCTCATACTAGCTCTGCTGTAGTTACCCAGCTATTTGGTAACTCTTCACTGCCACCCAGTGCCTGTCTTAACAATTCCCTGAACATCACCTCACAATTACCCTTTTTCGATTTCCACCATTTAATCATTGGTGCCACCCTCACACTCATCATCCTCTTCTTGATCACCAATGTCATCCTACAAACCACCATCCTATGCTGCCTATCTACACTTTCCCCTGCCACAACTTTACAGTCTCCAATCTCCTTCAGACTGGCCCTTCTACAGAAGATATAATCCACCTGTGTGCATCTTCATCCACTCTTGTATGTCACCCTATGCTCCTCCCTCTTGTTAAAATACGTATTCATCACAGCCATGTCCATCCTTTTCGCAAAATCCACCACCATCTGACCTGCATTCCTTTGCTTAACACCATACCTACCCATCACTTCCTCATCCCCTCTGTTCCCTTCACCAACATGCCCATTGAAATCTGCTCCAATCACCAGTCTCTCACCCTTGGGTACAGTCATCACCACTTCATCCAACTCACTCCAAAATTTTTCTTTCTCATCCATCGCACACCCAACTTGTGGAGCATATGCACTAACAACATTCATCATTACACCATCAATTTCCAGCTTCATAAACATCACTCTATCCAACACTCTTTTCACCTCCAAAACACTCTTAGCATACTGTTCCTTCATGATAATGCCTACGCCATTTCTCCTTCCATCCACACCATGATAAAACAATTTGAAACCACCTCCGATACACCTAGCCTTGCTCCCCTTCCATCTGGTCTCTTGCACACACAATATACCAACCTTCCTTCGGTCCATCATATCAGCTAGCCCTCTCACTATACCAGTCATACTGCCAACATTCAAAGTTCCAACCCTCACTATCACAGTCCTAGCCTTTACCTGCCTTCGGGCATGCCTTCCCCCTCTTCTCCTCCTTCGGCCAACAGTAGCCCAATTTCCACCAGCACCCTGTTGGCCAACAGTACTGGTGGCGGTCGTTGTTAACCCGGGCCTCGACCGGTCCGGTATGTATTTCTGTACTGTTGTCTACATGTATGATTTGTCAAATTTTATGTCAGATGCCCTTCCTGACGCAACCCTCCCCATTTATCCAGGCTTGGGACTGGCACAAAGAAATGCACTGGCTTGTGCATCCCCAGTGGCTGGGTTTTGAAAAATACCAGTCTGTAAATATAGGAGAAGGCAAAAAGTGCCCCTCAGAGTACCTCTACTTTTCGGGAAAATAGTCATATAATATAATAGCCAGATGTCAAAATTGCAAGTTACCTTGCTTTAATATGCTTTGGGCCCTGACACAAATGCAGACCATGTCTTATGCTTTGTATAATGCAATGGATACAGGTAGATCATTGCTAATTTTTGAAGTGAAAGCTTGCCTGAACAAAAAGATGTTTTCATTCATGCATTTCCTGTTCTTATTTCTGGGTGATGCCACAGCAGAAACTATTGTACTGTTCTCAGAAGATAAGTAACACATCTGGGAATACGTTAATGTCCTCAGTAGACAAGTAAATAGCTGGGAATAATGCCCTCAGAATACAAGTAACACAGCTGGAAATATTCCCATCTTGCAAAAAAAAAATTTATAAAAACTGGTAAAAGAAATGTATGCTAATTTATCATTCTGTTAAATTGTGGAATTTCCTTTTTAAAACCACAAAAGTGGTTTCTGCACAGAATGTTGAGTGGGATGTACAATATTATAAAAAGGCATATTAATGTCTGCCTACTTGACCAGTGTATTTACTGTACAAAAATGCAAGACAGCAAGATTGAAAAGTCCCTGTGAATCAGATCGCAGGTGCTAATGCCACCCCAAGTCACAGTTACTGGCACAAAAGTTTTATTGTGCACTTTAGATCTATATATGACAGTTGGTTGTGTAAATCATATAAAATACGAACACAATTTATGTAATTAGATTAGAAGTCAGCAAATGTTAATTCATGTGTGAAAATGAAACACTCTGTGGTTATTATGAGCAGTACAATGAGCTGCACTGCAAAATACACCACAGCAATGGTGTCCCCTGTCTGCCTTCGGCTACGGGATACCAGACAGGACCAGTGAAACGCCACATTTAATCCTTAACTTTAAAAGAATGTGTGGGACCGACATTCTTGGTGTACTGATCACTAATGCTGTATGGCAGACCTTTAACTTTAAAAGTAGTTTAGGTTAGAATAATATAAACAATGATACAAGATGGTGACAGGACAGATGTTTTGTCCAGCAATGCATCAATCCTCAACTGATGGAAAAATGACCCGACACTACCTTGTTAGACTGCTGCATCGGATTTCCACCTGAACATGTTTTTACAGGTGGATAGGCCCAGCTTCTATCAGTCCTATGAGGGGGCTACACAGCCATAGCAAAATTAGTATAATTATGGGGTCACAGACACTCTCAGAAAAGGAAAAAAATGGTTTTCCACAAAATCCAATATGTGTTTTAGCCAAGAATTTCTGTTTTGGGTAAGTTCGAGCTCAACAAGCCATTTTTTGATTAATTGAGTTTCAATTTTATTGATTTCTGCTCACATGGGCCTGTTTGCTCTCTTTTGTGTGTGTGTGTGTGTGTGTGTGTGTGTGTGTGTGTGTGTGTGTGTGTGTGTGTGTGTGTGTGTGTGTGTGATGATGAGGTAATATAAGCCATTGGATATGTGGCATCTAAAATTGTGTCAGCATAAGAAAATACAGCTTAGGATTAAAGTACATGTACTGGATATACCGTATGAAAGTGTGACAACATGTGCCACTACCCACAATGAAGGAAGAAGAAATAGTATAACAATATGTTTCTGAGTGACTGACTTTCACTAAGGTGTCCTTTTGGAAATTTAAACCATCAGTGTAGGAAATATACCGAGCCATGGTATTTACTT